>NC_051222.1:29333672-29376172 GCF_015220715.1 Pygocentrus nattereri | reverse complement strand
CAAGTGTATTAATAGCGAGTTTGTCCCCCTTTGCTGTAGTAACAGCTTCTACTCTTCTGCAAAGGTTTTACACTAGATGTTGGAACACTGCTGTGATGATTTGATTGCATTCAGCCACAGGAGCATTAGTGAGGTCAAGTACTGATGTCGGACGATTAGTTCTGGCTCACTGCAGCTCATCACAAAGGTACTGGATGGAGCTCCATCACTCCACAGAACACAGTTCCACTGGGGATTGGCATTGGGCTGCTGACCTTAGGCTCATGTGCAGCTGCTCCAGAGTGTCCTAATCTGTGGTCAGTGCTTTTCTATGGATATTAGACAAGTTGTATGGGCTGTACTTGTGTCAGTAAAGGGGGCATCTGAAATTGCTTTAATTTGCTAAATAGAAGGAGTGTCTGGATACTTTTGGACAGATAGCATATGTAGTCAAGGAAGATACTCTTTATTATCCAGGGTGATAATAGTGATATTTGGTAACAATGAATCAGAAACTTTAAAAGAGTATTTTTGGCAAATAATCAAATTTAAAGACGTTTCTACTCGTCTAGGGCGTAGCTGGTTAAACGAAACAGGTTTCCTGTGTATTTCAGTACTGGTTTTAACAAGCCTTTGCTCATTGAGGGAATCCCCGGCGGGCCAGAGGTTCCAGCTCCACCTCAAAACCTAATGTAATGATAGACAAAGCTGCTCATGAGCCATAAACTACTTCAGCATTACACACACATCCAAGTGATGAGACAAAGTGAGTAAGGACTTCTTTAGTTTGGCACTGGAGCTACAAGGTTTGTGTAGCTAACAAGTGATGTATAAATGCTCTATCATTCAACATTATAATACACGGTGACGCTTTCTATGAATGTCTCATTTGTAAGCATCTACAAGCACAGTCATAACATGCTATAGTGCATTCATAAGGCATCATAAACATGGTTATAAATATTTATAAAAGTGCATTACATGTTATAGCCATGCTTATTATGCATTATGAATTGTTAACATAATGCATTATAAGCACTGTTCATAACACATTATAAGAGCTCATAAGTTGTATTAGTCCGCTCTAAGTAAAGTGAAGCTTACTGGACTAAAGCCTCCTCCGGTGTTAAGAGTGATAAGTATTTACTGAAGGATTTACTGAAACACTAAAACACACCATAAAGCTCATTACAGGCCTCAGATGTCAGAGTTTAAACCAGTGCTGCCGTCAGAGTTTCACCCAATGTGGGAAAGTCAAGGTACACCACTGTTAATGTGCACCACCGTTAGCCTGGCGCTAACTTAACACTGCAGATCCAATAGAACGCTAGTAGAAATTAGCATTACTGTACTGTAGTGTAGGGATTTCACAGAGTGAAGGTTCCTAGCCCTTGACGTTAGAACCAATAAGGGAACAAATTACAGTAACAGTGTTCTACTATATCGCCTCTCCCTCTCCAGGCCTTCACTCCACTGTGACCTCACGCTCAGTACTTGGTTTGCTGTGATGTAATACAGTGTTTGAAGTGAGACGCTGGGTAAGAAAAGCACATTGCAGCAGTGATTCTAGGCTGGACGGCCAGTTTGGAGCATCAGAATATTCAG
Organism: Pygocentrus nattereri; assembly: GCF_015220715.1. NCBI lineage: Eukaryota > Metazoa > Chordata > Actinopteri > Characiformes > Serrasalmidae > Pygocentrus > Pygocentrus nattereri. The sequence goes on along the minus strand of NC_051222.1, from coordinate 29,374,588 downwards.
GACTGAAGCTCTGAAGATGAAGCTCTAACAGCACCAGCGCTGAAATACTGGAAATCTCTGGGTGTAAATAAACTTTGTGTTTGTCTTTACTTATTAACACTCCTCATAATGCATGATATTAACAATTCGTAGTGTATAATAAACATGGCTACGAAGTTTAATTCAGTATAATTGATTTTTATAAAGATTTATAACCATGTTTATAATGCTTTATGAATGCATTATAACATGTTATAAATGTGTATATAGAGTGTTACAAACGTGACATTCGTAGACATTATATTGTTGTCTATGAAAACACAACAACAGTAGAAGAAAAATTGAGGCTTGAGGGCGGCTGCTGCTACTGTTAGTTATGCGGCACGCTTTTATTCATTTGTGTAGATAACGGTGGGTCATACGGTGCCAGAAACCACATGAGCAGTTCCATTTGAGATTACTGAGCAACCCAAAGCGGTATGCAAAGAGACAGAACTAAGGGACAGTCCAAGACCCATGTGTCAAACACAAGTCCCGCTGACCTGACCTGACTCAGTCCTGTCCGGCCCATGAAAGCGCTTTAATTCTCTGTTAATATAAACAATTCTACACAATTCTACACCAAGTCATATCACCAAACACACCAGCTTCATTCCTAGAATTACCCCAGCAGCTCCGAAGCTGAGCCCAGGTCTGAATGAAAGTGCAGTTAGACAGGGTGCCGGATGTCTAGTTCAAACAAACGGGTAAAATCTGAAGGTCAGGTTGTTTCTATATTTTGAATAGACAGTGGCCAGTTTGGGTTACAGCACAACATTAAATGAAAATCTCATCAAACCACAGGCGTTCTTTGGCTCCTGGATGTGCTGAGAGTTTTTACTGTGGCCCTTTTAGTGGTCGAGCTTGACGCCACTGGTCTAAGAGATAGTGGAAGTGGGGGGCTGCATGTATGATCAGATGCTGAGTTTAGTGGTAATTAGGCTGATCTAATGGGTAACGGGTTCTGTTACTAAATGAATGAGGGGCTGAATAAGTGTGTGAGGACGCTGAGGCAATGAAAGAGTGAGCGGTGTAGGAAGTGTGTAAGAAAGCTGGTGAATGAGCGAGTGAGTGAATGAGAACGCGAGGGAGTGAATTAATAACAACAAGCAAGCGAGAGCGAAAAGAGTGAAAGAGAGTGAGAGCCGGTGAGTGAATAAGAGTGAATGCGAGAGAACGAGAAATTAGGCAGAGTGAGAATGAGAGTGAGCGGGAGTGAAACAGAGAATAAGGGAGTGAGCGAGCAAGTGAGTGAGTGAGTGTAAGCGAAATACAAGCGAGCTTCAAAGGCAATTCAACTCTAAAGTCCCCCCCCCCCCAGTGTAGTGCAGGTGGGCGCCAGCAGGGGGCGCCAACGGACCTGGAATCGGCGGTAAAACACGCTCCTCCCCACGGCACGTGCGCTCAGGTAGGCTCAGCGCGTGCCTTTACCTGTTCCACGAACGTCGGTGAAGGAAATCGGTTTAAATTTGTGTTCAGATCCGAGCTTTTGATCTCTGTAACCGTTTGGAACGCAGTTCCGTTTAAACGCGCCGTTTTCAAAACGTTCTAAACTGTCATTCAGGTCCAAGGCGACCGCTGAGCGCGCGCGGCTATTTATATAGGTCTCAGAAGGAAGCGAGCAGACACGGGGGAACCGCGCGCGTCACTTCGCTCCACGAAGTCGCTAGGAAACGTTTCCACGGAGGAGCCTCAGCCTCAGCGTCGGCCTCGGACCGGAGCCCGGAGCCCTTCCACATCCAGACGCTTAGAACGGCTCGCTTCTTGCCTGGGGGGCTTGACTGAACCGCACGAGGGGCGTTCTGAGCGGTGAACGATGCGGGCTGAGCTCGGCGGGGTCGCCGTCTTCACTGCCGTCCTCCTGAGTGGCCTCACAGCGGGTGAGTAGAGCCGAGGTTCCATTTCTCGGGAGGAAAGCTGAGCTGAATTTTGTACGCGGGGCTTTAAAACTGGAGGTTTTCACAGACATGAAGTGCGTCTTATTATAAGAAGCCATAAAACTGGTTAACGGCTATTAAGATACAGCATAAAGGCTGGATTATCAGTGGTCTCAGTCCAGGTCCACGGTTTAGACCCGCGGTCCAAAGTGTGTGGAGGTGACGCATTAACTGGGTAAAAGCTGAGGTTTATGGCTCGAGATCAGGAACAGTCCGAGGACTCCAGACACGAAGGTTCTTATCCACACCGTGAGACGTTCTGGGGTCCTGGGCACAGACCAGTCCTGGTTCTTAGTCCTGATGGTCTAAAATCTGATACCAGTGGTTTACTTTGATTTACACCTGAGGCAAGACGTCGTCTAGACTCTCAAAAAAAAGACGGTTCTTTAAGGGTTCTTTAGTCGAGAAGATGGTTCTGTATAGAACTATAAACACTCAAAACAACAGCTGCAGGGATTAATGTTGTGAAAGGGTTCTTGATAGAGAATGTGCTGTAGATGGTTCTATATAGAAGGTTTTTTTTGGAAAGGCTTCTCCATAGCACCCAAAGGGTTCTCCGACTGTTACAAGTCTGACTTCGTAACAATACCACAACCTTTATTGGTGCTATATAGAACCCCTTTCAAAAAGCATCTACAGCACGTTCTCTATGAATCTGAAGAACCCTTTCATGACACTAAGAACCCTTTAAATGTGCTCGAGTGTGTACACTAGAGTTAATCAGACTGGAAAACTGATATCTATCTATCTATCTATCTATCTATCTATCTATCTATCTATCTATGGGTCTGTCTGTCGGTCTGTTTATGGGTCTGTCTGTCAGTCTATTTATGGGTCTGTCTGTATCTATCTATCTATCTATCTATCTATCTATCTATGTATGTATCTGTCTGTCTATCTATCTATCTATCTATCTATCTATGTATGTATCTGTCTGTCTATCTATCTATCTATCTATCTATCTATCTATCTATCTGTCTGTTTGTCTGTCTGTCTGCGTATCTGTCTGTCTATCTATCTATCTATCTATCTATCTATCTATCTATCTATCTATCTATCTATCTATCTATGGGTCTGTCTGTCGGTCTGTTTATGGGTCTGTCTGTCTGTATCTATCTATCTATCTATCTATCTATCTATCTATCTATCTGTCTATCTATCTATCTATCTATCTATCTATGGGTCTGTCTGTCGGTCTGTTTATGGGTCTGTCTGTCAGTCTATTTATGGGTCTGTCTGTCTGTATCTATCTATCTATCTATCTATCTATCTATCTATCTATCTATCTATCTATCGTTCTGTCTGTCGGTCTGTCTATGGGTCTATCTGTCAGTCTGTCTATGGGTCTGTCTGTCTATCTTTATATATTGGTCTTTCGGTCTGTCTGTCGGTCTGTCTGTCTATCTATATATATATATATATTGGTCTTTCGGTCTGTCTGTCTGTCTGTCTGTCTATCTATATATATATATTGGTCTTTCGGTCTGTCTGTCTGTCTGTCTGTCTATCTATATATATATATTGGTCTTTCGGTCTGTCTGTCTGTCTGTCTGCTACTAAAACAACAAATGAATAAACACGCATGTAGGATGTTCTTCCGGCTGTGCAGTTTCGGCACACACACACACACACACACACACATGCACACACACACACACACACACACACACACACACACACACACACACACACCGACTGGTTTCTTTGGGTGTGCGCTTCAGATTTAGTGTGCTGGTATTTCTGCACTTCCTCACACACAGAGGTAGGCAGAGGAGCCCAGATCTTCCCTGCGGTAACGAAGTGTTATGTAGACGCTGTGTTCTTGTGGCACTCAGTACCTACAGCGCAGTCTGTTATAGGACCCAGATTGGCAGTTATTCAGTTACATTTAGTCATAATTATCCAACTTCCCGCAAAGTGTGTGTAAAAACACCACAGCTCATCTACGGTAAATCAGAAACTAGCCTTTCAGGTTTTGCTGCTTCTTAATACATACAGCGTCTCTCAGCCTATGAACAGACGTTTGAAAGCTTCTCTCTGTCTGTTTGGCATCCTTTTAGTGTAAAATCAGATGCTAAAGCAGCAAAGCAGTACAGGAGACAGTGAGACACCAGTCTGTTAAGTGACCATGTTCACTGATTTGGCTATTAAGTTCACTGATTGGCTATTACATTTAGTTGCAATGATCCAACTACTTTTCCCGAACAGTGTGTCTAAAATAAAAACACTACAGCCCGTTTACAGTAAATCAGAACATAATCGTTCAGGTTTTGCTCCTCCCCTGTTGCTCACACATTCTTCATCTGAACTTAACTGATGCAGCTTCGTCTTACAAAAATGACTCAGCCTGACAGGCATTTCTGAGGAAGTCAAGCTTGCTTACTGAGCTTTCAGAAGAAGCCTAGAAGAGATATAATGAAGGTAGTCAGCACTTCACCATTCAGTGAATCACGGCGTGCAGGAATTACACAGAAAGTGTTCTTTGGCGTGACATCTCATTCCAAAGAGCTCCTTTTGGGAACCCTGCTCATTATCGGGTAGACCTGCCATTCTGAAGAAGCTTCTCAGCTGAATGTTTCTGTGTTTATTACACTTATTAGAAACTCCTCTCTTGTAGCACCTCCTTGCTGTAGTGCCGTTAGAGTTAAAAGCTCATCTGGTAATGGACATTTCAGCCGTTTGTCCACAGCACATTCAAATCCAGAACTTCCCAAACAGGAACCAACAGAACGTCTGGTTGTAGTTTTAGTTCCAATTCATTTTCCATCTGGTTGGGGCAGCTGGATCCATCATAATAATTGTGATTGCACTGATTGGTCATGTAACAGTGCTTGGAGACTTTGGCCCAGTCCCATTTCACCCAGCGCCTCTACCACTTGGCCCTAAGCCCTCTGTTTTTCGCATTCACGTCTAGGAGAAGGGTGTCATGACTGATGTTGAGATAGAGGGTTAGGGTGAAGTGTTAGAGCTACATGGTCCTCCAAATGAAGGTTTTTCAGAGGTAAATGGAGTGATATGAGAAAAAAGACCAAAGAAACCCTCATTGACAGGCCCAAGATGAATTGTGTACCAACAGATGAGTTACAGTATGTAACTATGAACCTGCACTTCCTAATCAAACAGGTTTAAGTACCTAAAAAACTGGCAACTCACTGTAGTTTTGCCTTAAGCTGTATGCTCAAACATGCTCCAAGCTCTGCTCTTCACGCATCACCAAAACGCAGAGAATGACAGAGTGAAATTATTGAGACTTCAGCACTTAGAACTAGAGAAACAGGTCTAAATGCCTCTCATGCTGGCCTGTAAACACCCTCCCATCTCTCTCTCTCTCTTGCACACCCACTTGCCATGCTGTAGTGTCTCTGTACAAGTCAACATGTAAAAGCTCTTAGCAGAGATGCCATGCCTCAGAATGTATTGTATAAAGCTAAGGAATTCCCTCATTTGGGTATTTCTCGAGGAGAATGTGTTGTAAGAGCATTCATCTGCTGTAGAAATGAAACCCTTTTTTGCTTAAAGTGGTACCAAACAATTTAACCCCTTAAAATCCCATTTTTTTTTACATCCTAAGACTTATTATTCAGTAAGTACAGGGGCTTCATTGCAAACTGGTTGAGCTATTCTTAGTTTATAGAAGTGTGTAATAAAACTCTAATAAATGAGTGTGTAATAAATGAGCCTGCCAGTGGGTCCTGGCCATTTAAAGGGTGTCTCTATCCTCAGGAGCAACTGATCATAAGTGAGTGCCTGAGACACTGAGTGCATTTCTATGCACTTAATAATATGATACCTGCAGAAAATCAGATTTTTTCAGCAATCCAATCATGTTTACATGCACTTGAGTAATCAGATAATGGAAAATGGGTCTACATGACAAAAATCGGATTTCTGCTTTGCAACCAGCCAATAAACTCACAGAAGACGATGTGAAATAAACATAACGTAAAACTCAGACTTCATGCCGTGGCCTTTTTTTCTGCCTGAAAATATGAACATACATCATCTAGAAGATGAAGAATATTTAAATTCTATATTTCATGTTTGGTTTCAGGGCCGCCCCAAAGTGTTTTTCTGCCATGTTGTGGCAAAGCTGCTTGCTTATTTCAGTTATCGCAATCTGTTCTCGCGCATGCAAGATCAGGAAGTAATCAGAGTTTACATGCACTGAGAAATCTGATCACTGAGCTGAAGTTCAGCTCTACTGGATTTCTTAGAGTTCTAGATTGGAGATGGTGTTTGTGACCCGCAGAATTATCGGATGACTGCAGAAATCTGATTACGATCAGATTATTGGGTGCATGTGAATACACTCACCGAATACGAGTGACATGAATTGATCTGGCTGAGCTCTGCAGGTTTAGGTTGGACAAACTTTGTAGAATGTTGTCAAAAATCCCATGAACCTAATGAGAAACTCATTTTTTTTGTCAAAATACTTTGTTCTACAAGGCATAATTAGACAAAAACGAAGGTATTATTCATTTCAGTTATATTTTATTAGGCTGGTGTTCTATGAAGGCGATTTAGTTGCTGCTAAATCCTTGGTTTCATCTCCTCTCTCATTCTGTTCTTCAGGTTCTTCATTTGAGCTACCGTCCCCTTCCAATGTGACTATAACATGTGACAGTTATGGTGTTATGGTGTCCTGGACCTCCTCAGGTCTCAGTGAAAATGCTTCCTTCAATCTGCAGCTGAAATCAAACAATCCGTAAGTTTGACACTCCACTAATGTGTAGGAGGATTTTTTTCCACCTTATGGAAACGGCTTACATGTTTTATAAATAGAGGTATCAGCAAGTGTCTAGCAACTCACATTAATGTAGCCAAACTTTTTCCAAAGTCATAAGCTGCATGATGAATTTTTATTGCACTGCCCAGCATGGAGTGTTTCCAAGATATTCCATTTCATCCTGCTTCTAATTAGACCAATGAAAATGTTCTAGATTACAGTAGTCTTATGTTGAGCTCCTTGAACCAGAAATGCTATTACCGAAGGAGCTCTGTGTTTGACAGATTATACAAGATGATTCTGATTTGCTACAGTGATATTATTTAGCAGACTTTATATTGCTGGATTAAATCCTGGGTCTTGTCTGTAACCTCTCATATTATAGCACCACACCACCCCAGTTAAAACAAATCCAGCTTGAATATGGCTTAAAATATATAAACAAAAAACGCTGTACCAACAAACCTGCACTGCAAACCACTGTAAGGAGCTTCAACTAATTAATTTTATTATCCATAACTAACTAACTTTAGTTACTCGCTAATTCACTTCATATACACTTGTTGTAAATATAATTCCTGCAGCATGTTCCAAAAAAGTTGGGACATGGGTGTGTTTACTACTATGTTTCATCACTTTTCCATTAAACAACATTCTGTAAGCGTAGAGGAACTGAGGATACCAACTGTTGCAGTTGTCAAAGTGGATTTTTCCCCCATTCTTGCTTGATATAACACTTCAGCTGCTCAACAGTCCAGGGTCTCCATTGTCGTGTATTGCGCTTGATAACTTGCTGTACATTTTCAGTGGGAGGTCTGGACAGCAGACAGGACAGTCCTGCACCTGTACTTTCTTACTGTGAAGCCATGCTGTTGTAAGGTACAAAATGTGTCTTGCCATTGAAACAAGTATGGATGTCTCTGAAAAAGACGTCGTCTAGATGGCAGCACATGGTGCCTCCACAGCTGTGCAAGTTACCTATGCCATTGACTGGCTTCGGAACTGTCAGGATGATATTTGTCCTCTTTGGCATGAAGAATACAATGTCCATTATTTCCAAAAGCAGTTTGAAAGGTGGACTCATTAGACCACAGCAGACATTTTCATCATTGTATCACTCTATCTCAGATGAGCGTTAGCCCAGAGAAGTTGGCGATGTTTCCGGATATTGTTGATATATGGCTTTGCATTGTAGAGTCTTGACAGGGTCATATTATAAAATCTGGAGTGTCTGCCAAACTGTGAAATTACAACCCAGTCAGTTTTTTGTGGACTTCCAGGTCAGAAAACATGGGATACAACAAGCCATTGAGATTTGACTCAAGTGCAGGCTCAGAATTATACCGCGCCCCATCCGAGAATCTCCACTGAAAGCTTAATTTGTGAAAGTGTGCCATTTGTTTCTCGCAAGTGCCGTAATAAGCTAAGCACAGGAACTGCTCTGTTGTTGGCTGCACCCTAGTAGATAAAGCTTATTTTTGAAGGCAGTGTACCAGCTACAGTTTGCAAAAACCTGTATAAAACCTGTACTAACCACTTTTAAAGTTGATAAACCAGGTAAATATATAGGTTAAATATTAAATATTTCTTGTTTGTGCTATTTTCAATTAAATATTTCTGACAGCTCATAAATCTCTGCTTTTATTCACATTTTACCTACATTTGTGGGATTGGGTTTGTATATATATAATAAAAAATATGTTTTTCTATTGATTATTTTGACTCAGTTTTTAAAAGGAAAGACAAAGACTCTTTGAACAAAAACATGCATAGACTTTAAAATGTTTCAAAACAACTGACAAAAGAAAATATATAAGCTGCTCTGTTCTGTGCAGGTCTCCGCACATTTTTATCAATACAAGCAGTCATCAATACAACATATCGGAGCTGCTGCAGGATACGGGGTACAATCACTACCTTGTGGAAGTAAAGGCCAGGGATGGCGAATACGAATCACCGCCTGCAGATTCAAAGAAGTTCTCTTTCAGTTATCTACAAAATGCAGACATTCAATGTAAGTTTCGATATTTGTCTATGTTTTGACACCATCTTCCTTTATTACTTCCTTGTCAACACAAAAACCTATATGTTTGATAATGTTTGAATCTAATAAGCCCATTGAAACTTATATGACCATGTTTTCTTTTCTCAGGTAACCTTGCGTTCCCTCCGGTTGACTTGATTCCTGGAGAGCGCCGGCTGTTTTTTAGGTTCAGCAACCCTTTACAGCTGTACAGACGCACACCTGCTCTGCGCAGCCTCACTGCTGCGGAAAGTCTGTGTTACGATGTTTTCGACAATCGGGCAAGAACCAATAGAACTGAATACATTACAGTTACGCACCTTTACAAGCATACATACATTTACGCTGAAACACTGTTAAGGAAAATCTGCATACCTTGCATGCATGTCAAACTAGCTAGCCTTCTTTAACCCTCAGAAGTCTGGAATTGTTGCAGTGATTTATCGCTACATAAATAATTAATTATATGAATTATATTCACCTTAGCTTTACATTCCCTGTCAGATCCCTGATCCAATATTGTTTGCATGTCACCTGATTCCCCACACAGTTCTGCAGATGACGACTGCAGTTATACACATAAAGAACTTTCATCATAGGTAGCCAGAACTTACCTGAAAAGGTGATGTCAAATTATGCTGTGCTCATCACAGATGACTGCAAGTCCCCACAGGTTCCCCAATCCACAGTCCGAAGCTTTAAGAGTTCATCATCCAAGCATGCCAAAAAGGGCTAATGTCAAAACGAACATGTAAGGTAAAATAATTGTTTCTGTTTTAGTTCGAGTGCACTTCGAAAACATGTGAGGGTAACGTGTCATTCCCAGTGGAGCAAGAGGAATACTGTGTGAAACTCTCTGGACGGATCAGACAAACCAGACTCGAGGAAACAAAATATCTGTGTTATTGTGGCAGCCTTGGGCCCAGTGAGTATATACACAAAAGCATCAACAACAGCTTTGCTGATATTTGTGGAATTTCCCAACTTTTAAAGAATTTAGGGGGGTCACAATTTAAAAGAAATTTTACCCTCTCAATAAATAGTCAGTCATTGCACGTTTTACATTTGCAGTTTGCACGATGATTTCTATTATTATTATTAAGTGCCGTCAAGTCATTTCCAACTCCTGATGACCGTATGGACAGTGATTCTGTCATGATCCTATGATTCTGTCAATCCAACACAATGGGCAGCACTTTGAACACATTTTATAAGTGGTCAGAAACTTGTAAATAACTCATGAAAGAATAAAGTTACGTTAAAACCAAGCACACCATTGTTTTTCCTGTGAAATTCCCAATAGGTTTGATGTGTCACACGACCCTCTTCCCATCGAAAAAAACTAAAGTTGGATCCAAAATGGCCGACTTCAAAATGTCCGCCATGGTCACCACCCATCTTGAAAAGTTTTCCCCCTCCCATAAACTAATGTGCCACAAACAGGAAGTTAATATCACCAACCATTCCCATTTAATTTGGGTGTATCCATATAAATAGCCCACCCTGTATATTTACTGTAGTAATATTTTACTTTGGGTATCTACTTTAACTCAAGTGCATGGTTTGTGTACTTCCTCCGCCACTGAGTAGTCTTTATATAGACACTACTGAAGCCCCTGCTTTTCACCTTACTTATAAGGGCCGTGGTTTAATCTGCTGATTTGTTAGCAGCTTGTACAGTGTTAATGCATATTTTAAATTCTCCTGCTGGGCTTTTTACAGTAAGAAACAGAGCCTGATAGACATCTGTTTATATGCGTTTTTGAAGACCGCTGAAGGTAACCTTTATTTGTCTTTGGATCTTTTACAGGGGTACCAATCACTGTATACCTCATTCCACTCTTCCTTTTTCTACCGTGTTGTGCGTTATCTTTGGCCTACTTTCTGGCAAAGGAAATCAACAAGAAAATGAAGAAGAAATATCTTTCCAAATTTCCAAAACCTTTGGTAAGTTTTAACATGAAAAATATACCTGTCACTATTTATTAGCAGACCTTCATAGGTAGATATGTTTTCAGCTCATTGGTACGACTAAATTCAGCTAGCGCCGCCATGCAGTTCAATTGAGAATCATGGGAGCGCTGCTAAATGTACTGATTAACTAATTAACATTTTCCCAACTTTTATGGGTTGAGGTTTGTACTAGTCAGTAAATACTGTTGGATAAAAAATCATTTATAAATGATCCCATATTTCCCAAGGGACATATGTAGATTAATGTTAACATTTGTTGAATTTATTCAGATCACTGACATCACTAAATTAGGTCTTTCATGAAATGAAATGAGTAAAGTTTGCATGTAATTGATCAAATAACAATTTGACTGTCAATTTGTTGATTTTCTAAGTGAAAGTAGGTTAACACAGACAAAGAACTTTTGCACATTTTAATACACAAAAAATTGCTAAATTTAACATCCTGGAAAAAAAACATTGAATATGGTCTTTGCCACAAAAGTTATGGCACATTTTAATATTTCATATTAAACTCAGCTAAATGCAGCTAAAGACTAATACTTAATACTCAGTGCTTGATTGTGTGCTTAATGTCATTTCTGGTTTGACAGAGACTACCATTTGGACCAAGCATAGACCAGACCATGTTCATAATTGTGGAAGATGATCATTTTGAGAATCGAGTAATAAAAGTAATCCATACTAAAAGTCCTGATGCCTCATCAGGAAGCTCTACCCCACCCTACCTTAAATCTTCACATTTGTCTCACCATTCCTGTGGTAACGACTTGGCAAAGGATCCTGAAGGTGGTGAGCTGAAAGAAAAACTTATCGATCCTTACAGTAATGGAGCAGAGATGTCAACTGGTGGCTTGCCGTCAGGTTACGACAGACCTCATTGAAATTAGCCCTGGGGACACTGTGGAGGCCTACACTACTCGAAGGGCTTCGGGAGATAATTGAATGTCTAAAATCTGCTGGAGCTCCATCTGCTAATAAGAACATGCTTATAAAAAGAAAAAAGAAGCTAAAGTTTGGGAGAAACTTGGTGGTGCAAAGATGTAGATTGTGGGGCTGCAACTAATGATCGTTTTACTGGTTTGGAAGAGAACTTGAATATCTGCTTTAAGCTTGAAGGCTGGAACTCCTGTGAGAGAGTCAGAGTCAACAGTTGGGAGACTAAATTGAGTAGTGTGTCTGATTTTTGGGCTCCCGATCACATTCAGACCAGTTGGAGAGCATCAAATGTTTGTTTTTTTCCAGCTGACTCTTGAGCATAATCTCAACGATGCCGTTACAACAAGCTCCTCCAGCAGCCACTTAAGCAAGACAAGAAAAATAAGAAGACATTCATGGCAAAGCTTTTGAATGAACTGAGTTTAATTCATGTACATCTAAAACTCTGAAAAATGACCACACCAAACACGTCTTTATGCCCATGATCCTCAGTTAAATGTTTCTTTACTGTGGCAGCACAAACAGAACAGCAGGCGCTCCACATTTATTTGCATGAGGTTAGTTCAGCTCAGTAACAGCTCAGAAGTTGAGTAGTGTGTGGTCTCCAATGTTTCAGTTGACCAAAAAATGTGCAGGAAATAGTCTGATAGTGTGAGACGTCCAGTCATTTTATAGTCCGTGAGGGCTTTAAAAGTCATGTAGCATTTCAAAGACTACAGTAGACAATGTGCCATCTTATTTGTCAGATGTTTCTGGTGCACTCTCAGGAAAAAAAGGGACGAAACTGTCACTGGGGTGGTCCCCTCAAGGGAACATCTCAGTACCTTTAGTCAGGGAACATAACTACAATAATCCATTGAAATCATATTGTGTAAGTTGTACTGACTCCACACACCCCGCCTCATCTCCAGGCTTCTTGTTCGGTTATAACTTTAAAACATTCGGTTATGAAAAGGTACAAACGTACTTTTCACCTGCATAAATTGATTTAAGGTCCACAGTCTGACCTTAAAACCACTGTTGTACATTTGAAAGAATATTTACGTTGTTTGTACCTTGATGAACAAAGAAAATTACGTGCACAGAAGCTTCCAACAGTTAACCAGCTAACATTGCCTAGTTAGTCTGGCCTTTTCAGTCACATCCTTAGCAGTGTAATCTATTGCCATTCCTGTAATAATTATTCAGATACTGCCACATTCAACTGTAATAACTCATGGACTCAGGGACCTGTGCACATTGCTAGCATATAGTGGTACGGTAAGCTATTTCAAGCACAGTCCAGGTGTGTCATAGGAATACTACAGCTTAAAAGCACATTTGCGTATCACAGTTTTTCAGAATTGTCACTGTTCACAGCTCATCACTTTATCGATTAGCTGTTGCAGCCTTAATAGTTTGAAGTTTCTGAGATGTGTATGAACACCTTGTTGCCTAAAATGGTCTTAAAAAGAACCAGTGCGGAGCACAAATGATGTTTTAAGCCATGTCACTCACGTCTCTGGGGAAACAGGCTCCGAGTATCTGATGGTAAGACGTCAGTAGAATGTGTCTAGGAACTGTTTCAGAGTCCAATCCTGCATGACCTTCATGTTTTCTCTGTTCTGTTTTCCAGTACACCTGTGCCAGCTAATTTGAGAGTGCAGCTGTGTCACAAGCTTGAATGTAAGAAAAACATGGACTAGAGTTGCTCAGGAATTGGATTGTATAGGTGCAATGTACATGCATTATATTGCCAAAAGTATTCACTCGCCTGCCTTCGCACACAAATGAATTTGAGTGAGATCCCATTCTTCATCCATAGGGTTTAATATGATGTCGGCCCACCCTTTGCAGCTATAACAGCTTCAACTCTTCTGGGAAGGCTTTCCACAAGGGTTAGGAGTGTGTTTATGGGAATTTTTGACCGTTCTTCCAGAAGCGCATTTGTGAGGTCAGATCCTGATGTTGAACGAGAAGGCCTGGCTCACAGTCTCTACTCTAATTCATCCCAAAGGTGTTCTATAGGGGTTGAGGTCAGGGCTCTGTGCAGGCCCTTCAGGTTCTTCCTCACCAAACTCGCTCATCCATGTCTTTATGGACTTTGCTTTGTGCACTGGTGCGCAGTCCTGTTGGAACAGGAAGGGGTCGTCCCCAAACTGTTCCCACAAAGTTGGGAGCATGAAATTGTCCAAAATCTCTTGGTGCTGAAGCATTAAGAGCTCCTTTCACTGGAACTAAGGGGCCGAGCCCAACTCCTGAAAAACAACCCCACACAATAATCCCCCCTCCACCAAACATTAAACTTGAGTGAATACTTTTGGCAATATAGTGTGTCTAAGGGGATAACACAACTTCCAGTTGGTTTTTATATCTGCAGCTTCATATTACATATATATTAGGGGTGTTATGATATGCATTAATATTTTATAGGGGGGGTTGTGAAACAGGTGCTTGTCTTTTAAAAGGGTATCTCTTGCGTTCATTAAAGCCGGAAAAAAAAATAGGGAAAAGGTATATGTGCCTAGTATTGTGTTGCAATGCATATTATGGAATTTATCGTTACACTCTTAATGCTGTAATGTTTTGTATATTTAAAATTTTTTATTACAATACTTGTACAAGTATATTGAGGAATGTATTTTTTTTTTTTTTACATATTTCCTATGTGTCTTTTGGGTCTAAGCTCATTCTGTGGTGTTGGTTCAGCTCTTGGACTGCTTTCCTGCTGCCAGCACCTCTGGGAATTTATTAGTAAAATTAGTAAATGGCACATAACAAATAACATGTACTATCAGTCACCTCCGCTGTTTGATCTCCAGATTAGCACTCCCAACAAGATTCTGGCAGGGCCAGCAGTTTTAATGTGAAAGACCTTAAACGCCGTGTACAGTTGGGGGAGGAAGTGCACTTTTATTACTGTTCCAATAAAGCCTGGGGCAGAGGTTACGTGGCATTATATTCAGACGGCTTTGCCTGAAGCAGTTTGACATGAAGCTGAAGGTAAACAGTAGCTTTCAGGCTGCATTACTAATTCCGTCATAATGAAATCTCACATCTGCAGAATGGTAACCTTGTAGGAGCTGTTCAATGGAGTGGATACATGAACGAACTTTTATTACAAGTCATTCTGGACCATTTCTGTTCATCATGAAATGTTTGAACGTTTTCAAACGGTACTATATATGAAGAGTGAAAAAGGAGCTGGTATTAGACGTGTAGAAATACTGTACTTTTAAAGGTTACGGCTCATTAGAATATGTTTGCGCCTTCAAGGCAGCTCTGTGTGAAGTTCTATGAAGCCAGAACACTGCAGGTTCCGAAAAATTATTGATACTGTCTGTAGAAAAGATACTGGCAGTCTGACACAAATCAGATTGTGTAATCCGATTAAAGTGTTTACTTGCATTTGGGTAATCAGATAATGGGAAAAAACTTCAAGTCCATATGAATCAGATGGTAATCAGATTTCTGCTTTGCAACCAGCCAATAAACTCACAGAAGAGCGAAGTAAACATTAAACTCAAAGTTCATGCCGTTTTTTTTTTTTGTTTGTTTTTTTGTTTTTAAACGTTGTGAGACTTTGTGACAATGTGAACAAATCCGAAAGAAATCAGAGCAAGGGTACCTATGTACTGAGAAATCTGATCACCAGGCTAAAATCCAGCTCACTCTCAACCTGATTTCTAGACCATACTCCGATCTAAGAAATACTCTCTGATATACTGTAAACATTTACGAGTTTCTTATGTATGTCCAGATTTATGTTTTGTGCTATAAACAGATTCATCCTTAGAAAGTCATGTTAAAGCTTGTGTCGTGTTCTTGTCTCAGATTCTCAAACAGATGATTCGTTTTAATTCATGTTTACTGAACATTTCTGCCATTCAGTATGAAGGGCAACCAGTGTTACAGATACTCAGATCGCTTTAACAACCACCATAAAAAACCTGCACACTTTCAGAACTGTAGCTCCGCCCATTATGACACGCTCATTGTGATGTAATAATCAAAAACTCCTGAAGTGTTCCATTATGGAACTTTGACTCAAAGTTCTAGATTGTCCCGGGTTTGATTTCCAGTAATAAACAAGAAGTGGGTGGAGTGAAGACACAGATTGAAATCCCTGATAAGATGTTATTCAAATTAACTATTAACTGACTTTATATCATGAGGTCATGAGCAAGGCCTCATAAAAGGAGCCGATCCAACAAATCAAACCACCCTCACTGAGAGAATTCAGTCTCTGATGTATGTCTGACCACCAACAGGCCATGTCTGCACAGCAGCTGCTTTTGTCTGTATTAAATCCTGCACCACCAAATGAAAACACCTATTTATTCTGTGAAAATCATACAGGGAACAAAACGCCTCCAAAGTCCCACTTGTCGGTGTCCATTGAGGCTATGACAGCTTCATGCCTTGTACATTAGCCCTCAGGCTAACCATCTGCTTCTCCTGCATAATTTTCTCTTGCTTAAATGCCACTTTATTGGCCTTCTTCTCCATCCGGCGCTCCTGCAGGAAAACAAAGACAGACAGACAGTATTAAAAGACTATAGTCACTAATATCACTAATATGACTAATATGACGTGTTCCCCTGTATGCTTGATTATTTTCACAGTGAAACTCTGTGGTGGGGTTATATTATACACGTTTCTGCCAACATAAATCACATCAAGTGTCACCATTTGGCAAAAAAAGAACTAAACCCTACACATTCTGATGCAATCCTGTTCTTGAAACACCTTAATAAAGGCGAGACAGAAATATCAGTGCCTTAGTGTGTATTAAAGCTCGCTTCCTGCCTTAAAGGAACAGCACGCTTCACTCATCTCCCTCATGAAAATCACAAAAACTGGTGTTAAATCTGCGGTGCTGTACTGGATCCACACTGTACATCGCCATCTGCAGGCTGATTCTACCACCGCATGAAAGGTAAGGACACCAGGCTGGGAGCTAGAACCAGCATTTGTGATCTAACCTCTAAACTTTAAAGAGAAGGCAGAAGTGGGATTTTCAGACAGAGGTACATTGTAAAGAAACTTCATTTGTCCTTTAAAGTAACTAAATGGCCTCTGTCTGCAGTGCTTTACTCTTGAACATGCTGCTTAAGGTCTGGGTTGGCCACTTCTTGCAACAGTGCATAGCAGATACAATCAAAAGGTTCCACGCTAGGGGGGCAGTCGTGGGCTGGAGGTTAGGGAACTGGCCCCGTGACCGGAAGGTCGCCTCTTGCAATCTAACCACTACCAACCTCAACTCCTTCTTGCCCTCCTTCCCTTCTCTACCCCGCTATTACCCTTTGGCCTCCTTTAAGGCCTGACTATGTTTGTTCTATGTACCTCATTATTTGTAAGTCGCTTTGGATAAAAGCGTCTGCTAACTGTAATGTAATGTAATGGTTCGATCCCCAGCGCCGACAGTCCAGGACTGAGGTGTCCTTGAGCAAGACACCTAACCCCCAACTGCTCCCCGGGTGATGTGGCTAGGGCTGCCCACCGCTCCGGGCAAGTGTGCTCACTGCCCCCTAGTGTGTGTGCTCACTAGTGTGTATGTGGTGTTTCACTTCACGGATGGGTTAAATACAGAGGTGGAATTTCCCTGTTTGTGGGATCAAAAAAGGATCACTTAACTTAAAATGTACAAGTGTAGCGACCTGAAGGAGCTGATCACCTGCATTTTCAAATGTTGCATTTAACAAATGACTAAAATAAAATGACCGGTCATAAAAATCCTGTTTGTATTGTGTATGTTCTAGTGAATCTTCTACTACTGTGTAGAGTGGCACCAGTCACGTGTTTGTGTTTTTAAAAAAATGTATTTGAATATGATGTAAATGATAAACCAGTTAATTACTACCTGACAAATGAACAACTAATTGTAAAAAAAAAAAAATAATAATAATAATAATAATAAAAATTGATGTGATATCATATGGGTACTGATAAATATTTTCATTTAAAATATATTATTATTATTATTATTAATATATATATATATATATATATATATATATACACACACACACACACACACACACACACACACACACACACACACACACACACACACACACACACATATATATATATATATATATATATATATATATATATATATATAGGCATCAGACAGATGTTTAGATTGGACCAATATTTACCGACATGATTGAATGGGCTGCTGCATTAAACTATCAAGTTTTCCTTATTCATTTTACTGCATTTGTAACCCAAATAAAAAAAAAATTGTTACCTTTCTCTGCTATGCTTATTATGGAGGATTTCATCAAAATCATTCTAAAATGTTTGAATAACAGCATCAGCAGACATGTACTTGGAAGTTACCAGGATTGGCCCAAAACCTCCCATATCTGCATATCCCTAATTAATTTCAATTTCAGTTTCTAATTAACTAGGTGAGCTTTTCATCCCCATTGAATGTTTTTGACTTGTACAAATAAAGCAAGTAGTTCTAGAAAGTGAAAAATAAAGAGTGCTATTACAAATGGAGGCGTTCAGGACCACTTTTCAAGAGGACTGTTAGCTTTTGGTCTTATAACAATGAACACAGTTCTCATCCTCACTGGGTAACGATCAACCACTAATGAGGGCTGATTATCAGTAGAACTGACCTAAATTTGCCTCACTAGTTCTGAATCAAGCCAATGTAATCAAACTGAATCACAGTATATTTTTGCACATTGATGCAAATCAAGTTTCCCAAAAATCATAATTAAATAAAAAGGTATTCACCCCTAAAACACACACACAGACAGAGACACACACACAGACAGAGACACACACACAGACAGAGACACACACACACACACAGTACCTTTCTCTCATCTTTAATAGCTTGTTTTCTGAGCTTGCGGTCCTCTTTGCTCTCCTCTCTTGAACGAGGCTGTGTGGAAGCTCTGGGAAGATCAGAGTCGTTTATTCTCTCCATCCGCTCCACCTGTCGGGCTGTTAGCCCCTTTTTAGGCAGAACATCCAGAGGAATTCCAGTCTTATTGGACACACGGATCTGCTTGAGCTGCAACACAAAATGGGGATTAACCAATCAGAAAAATGGAAGCATGGGACTAAGAGATGTATTTATTTATTTGTTTTAAAAAGGGCTTTCTGAATGAACACAGCCTGCGTACTGGCAGGTATTAAACAGATCACGTGCATGTGTATTCTAAACATTACCTTAGGTGGGTCTTCTATCAGTTTTGGATGATTGTAGATATTTGAGTATGTGCCTGAAAGAGAAAGAACATTTTGTTAAATCAATAACAGATCATGCAAACCCAGCTACATCACATCATTTGGTGTAGTTAATCACAACTAATCATGTTTGTCTTCTTTGCTCAGATTTCAATTGAATGTTAAATTTCTTTCATGAGCGGACAAATTAATCAGAGCTTAGTCAGAGTGTGTATATTACTTTTAACACTCAATAACATTTTCAACAGGTGAAATGCAATTTCCAGCTTTCATCCCCAATGTCCAGTGAGAGCATCAGTGTCTGCATGTTTCGAGTCCTCCATGATTGCAGCCTCTCACCCTCGTACAACTATGTTGGGTTTTGCCAATTTATCCACAGGTCTCTCGTGAGGGCAGTCCAGTTGAGTTTGCTCCTCCAGTAATAACGATACTGCTGATGTCTGCACTGTCTTGCTTACTTTAGATTAGACATCCTTCAGAGATGAACAAATTTACTACTACAGCAGCTGGAAATAACTTTTGGCTTCATCGAGAGAACTTTGTCATTTAAAAGCTGTACTTGGGGAAAGGACAACAGTCACAGTCACAGCAAAGGCATGCCAACAGTTGCACTTAGACTTCAACTATGGCTGGTTTGAAGGGTCAACTTGGAAATGCCATTAATATTATTTTTAAAAAATGGCGTGAAAAATCATTTTTACACATTACTGTATGACACCATAAGTATAAACACATAAAGGCATTCGAGTTTGGACATGAAGGTCAGTAAACATGAGAAGCGCATTTCCAGCTGGCCAGATTCCTGTAGACTTCGTTATATACCGCATGTATTTTCTGAACATCTTCACTAATATCTAAACTGATTGCTAAATGCTGCATTCAAGCGGCACCAGTCTTAGTTTTAATCCTGTGGGTGAAGGTACGGCACGGTCGCTCTTACTGATGATGGTCTCGCAGTCCCATTTGTCCACAGGCGGCTCTTCAATAACCAGCGTTTCCATCTCCTGTACTTCACCCTCCTCCTCCTCTTCCTTCACTGAGGGCAGCTGAGCCGGACCCAGTTGCTCTGGCTTCTGGTACCTACAACACCAGCAGGGCGACAGTTAATCACAGACACGCTCGCGCCTCAAACAGGATACGCATCACGGCATTAAACACCACCAAGCAAGCAGAACAACTCCGGAACAGTGGTGAGCAAGATGACAGTATTGTGGTGGCACCATCTATTAACGCTGGTATCATCAAAGCTCCTAGAACACGGCTTAATTCCAGAAAAATGCTTCGTTAACTTACTAGCATTAGCGCTACATGCGAGCTTTAGTGATCGTTAGATTTGTGGACGTCTTGCAAATTTTATGCGAGAATGGAGTTTATAGTTACACTGTTTATTATTACAGCTGCTGCTATAATATTTAAAATGAAGAGATGAACTCATGTATAGCTGAGTAATTAATACCACAATAACTATTTAATTAACGAACAAATCTGAAGTTGGTATTTTACTTTCTTTTGTCATTGCAATGTTTGTTTATCAAAAGGAGACCTCAATTTCATTTTAAAATGTTATATTTTGCTTAGTAAAAATGCAAAGGATAGAAATGATCTGACAAATTATATATTTTGTACTTAGAGGACAAATTTACATCAGAGAGGGACAACTTGCAAAAGATATTTGTGCTATAAAAACAAAACTGTTTGCTGTTCCACTTCATTCCTCCCTGACTGTGTGTAGGATTAAGGGTGGACGATACATCAAACATCTCTTATTACAATACTTCAGGACATTTTTATGATGCATGACATGCAATGCAATATTCTTTTCTCTTGCTGAGATTTAATAAGCTGGAAAAGAGAAAATAGAACCTGTACAAACTACAATATACTTTACAGTCTGTGCTGCTAAACCAACTAAAAAGGTTTAATTACATTCACTTTGTAATGAAATGTGGTTAGTTAGTGTTCTTTCTCTTTTAAATTAAAAAAAAAAAAAAAATATCACAACAATGATAAAATATCATTATATTTCCCACCCCAATATAGGATACACGCTAAATACACCCACAGATCGAATATAGCTTTTCCCTCAATAGGTGGACAACGCAGACGCAGCCCTGTGATCTGCTAGCAGTGGACACCCACTCACTCTTTCTCCTTCTGTTTGAAGTAGTCCTTTATGACCTCCTCCAGCCGCATGCTGCCGGGGTCAATATAGCCCTCCAGCTCTGCGTTATCCAGCGCACCAATCTCATCATCATCAAACTGCTCAAAGAACTATAAACACACACACACACACACACACACACACACACATCAAATCACAGTCAGACGCAATGATGAACAAGATCTCAGCTCTACTGCACTTCTACGCTGTAACGGCACTTTATTACCCTAATTACATTTTAATTCCTATAAAATCTATTGTTTTAAATCCCATTTTAATCATGGTTTAATTTTTATTCTCATTTGCTTTATTATTTTTATTTGAATGAAGAAGCACTTTGAATGATCGCAGTGGACGACAGGTACCATATAAATAAACTGGCCTTACCTTGCCTGCACACTCAATGTTCTTCAGAGGTTCTTTAGTAAGTAAATGGGTCTGTACTGATCCATGAACACTCAAAGAACCCACGGCATGATTAAAGGGTTCTGTAAATGGTGAAACTGTTCCTCAGAATGAGAACGCGCTGTAGATGGTTCTATATAGAAAACGGTTCTTTTATTGTTCTGATGTCAAGCTTCTTGTGATAGAAGAACCTTTTGCTATTTATAGAGAACGCGCTGTAGATGGTGCTATATAGAACCCTTTTCAAAAAGGTTCTGTATTGAACCATATACAACACATTCTCCATCAATCTGAAGGACATTTTCATGATGCAATCGTGTGAAGGGTTCTTTGAGTGTTCTATACAGAACCATTTCCTTTACTAGAAAACCCTTGAAGAACCATCATTTAGTGTGAAGTGTGGACAACCAATATCAGTAATACCGTAACTGCCTGGAATCCCTTCATTAATAGTTGATAGTCATTAGTATTTATTTTATTAATTAATAAAACACAACATTATGAAAGAGACACCACAAGCGTCAAACTTCTAGTCTCTCTGAACTCGGTCTAAACTCTAGTTTACCTTCTCGAAGCGCTCGTCGAGCAGCGCGAGCTGTTCATTCCTCCTCATGACGGAGGAGGAGAGTGAATATTCCGTGAAGCGGCTCTTCGTCTCACAGTCCATGAACGCAAACAGACGTTCGCCACCTTCGTACTCGTCACCGTCTTCCGACAGGCCACCTGCCGAGTCGTAGTTCTGCTCGTCCTCTTCCTCTACACTCTCGTCCTCATCCGTCCACTCATCATCGTCACCTTCATCTCTGTAGAATTCCAGAGCATGGTTCATCAACGGACCGAATGTGCGGCTCTAACAAAAGTCACTGCGGCTCTACTTTTGTTCAGTTGCTATGGCCTCTACACACACACACACACACACACACACACACACACACACACACACACAAAATCTCTGTTATCTGCATGTTTCCCCCATGAAGTTTTCTGCCTTGTTTCAAGTCTACAGATCTACTGGAAAATGTGCTTTAAGGAGAATTTCACACACACACACACACAAAATCTCTGTTATCTGCATGTTTCCCCCCATGAAGTTCTGCCTTGTTTCAAGTCTACAGATCTACTGGAAAATGTGCTTTAAGGAGAATTTCACACACACACACACACACACACACACACACACAAAATCTCTGTTATCTGCATGTTTCCCCCCATGAAGTTTTCTGCCTTGTTTCAAGTCTACAGATCTACTGGAAAATGTGCTTTAAGGAGAATTTCACTGATTTTCCAAAATTTCAGTGGTTTGGTGTGAACTGCTCTGATCGGGAGAAAAATACCCAGTTGGAATTGTTCACAGTAGTGACGACAGGAACCAGACATCTCAGAATTTCAATGTCTCTAAAAGTTGCCTCACTGAAAGCTATTGCATAAAATGGGTATGAATACGCCGCCTGACGTCTGAGACATCATTTCATAATAGTTCAGAGAAGTTTTTTCAGCATATTCAAGGCAGAGAGATGAATGCAAGGCTTTATAAGGTGAAACAGCGCGAAAAATAAAGAATTTATTTATTTTAGCTCGGTAGTATTTTACCATCAGCAGCACTACATCTAAAAACTCAGAAGTGTGGGTTCACTGGTGGTTTTGGACAGTAAATAAAATGGCTATATTTGTATTGTTGACATTGTGACCCCTGGCTCCTATAAACACCACTGTTAAGAAATTGGAGCAGTTTCTGCTCAAGCATTTCCCATCAAACCACTGCCCTTCCACTCTTATTTTGTCTGAGGACACCCATGAGTTACAGAATTCGCATTTCTATCTTTACTGTTTTGGTTCATTTTCCACTGGTTTTCATCATATTTAGCCTGACTGTGCAAGAGGCCAAAATATTTTTATAAACTTTTCACATCTGCATGAAAAGGCCACTATTTTCATTATCAGCTGCTCACCCTGTGTTGGCGTCTCCTGGCAATGTGTCATTGGCCTTGACTACAAAGTCATCGTCCAGCATGTTCTCTGGGTCATCAAAGTCAAAGTCATCATCCAGCGCCGCCACGATGTCTGGGTCCAAATCCAGCCTCGGGCCTGTCAAAGCAAGGGGACTGGTTTTTAGTGGGCTAAACACAGGAAGTTTCAGAGCGAAGTATTTAACAAAGCAACTTTGTAATGCCTGACTTTCAGCTATTTTCAGCTAAATGCCTTTATATCATTGTACAAAAAGCTCTTATATGACTCAGAGGCACTCTTGTAGTGGACTAGATGGGACTTTTTTTTCCCAGTTATGGACAAAAGTTTGGGCACGCTTGGTCAAATTAGTTTATTTTTTTTTATACTGTTCATTTGCTGAATGACAGATTAGTAAAAGAAATGTGTGTCCTGTGCGTTCCGTGGCATATCAAAAGTTTATTTCCTGATATATTAACTTATTTTTAGTTTAAAAAAATCTAAATACAACTTAGAATTTAACTAGGAGTGTTAAAACCTTTCAATACAACTGTATGTTAGACTGGGGTCACCAATCTCACCTGGAAAGGGTCAGCACAGCTGTAGGTTTTCTCTCCAAACAAGCAAAAGTTCACCTGAATCGACTTATTTAATCAGTTGGCCACACTGCAGTCACAGCAGCCCTTTGTGGGCAAGACTGGTGACCCCTGTTACAGCTTAATAGACTACACTGACACTGCCTGTCAAAACCTTGAGGACACCTAGCTTTTTAAAAATAAAAGTTTCAAAATAATTGAGCAAGTTTTGCTTTTCAGCTTGAAAAAAAATACATGTTAAAGACTTAGCAGAGTAAAACAAACACATTTCAGACACAATTTTCCTCAAAATAATTCTGTTTGTACAAATTAAACAAAGACAACATGTAAACAACTGTTTTCCTGAGCCAACAGTACGTGACCAGTAGGTGCCCTTGAGCAAGACACCTAACCCCCAACCGCTCCCTGGGTGCTGCTGATAGGGCTGCCCACCGCTCTAGGCAAGTGTGCTCACTGCCCCCTAGTGTGTGCGCATGTTCACTAGCGTGTATGTGGTGTTTCACTGCACGGATGGGATTTAGTTTAAGATTAAGTTTAAAAGGAATTTAGATTAGGATTAAGATTAACATTAAGAAGGGCCACTTAATCTTAATCAATGCTAATTGATGGGAGAGTACTGTATTCTCAATGCTGTGCCCAAGATGTGAAGATGAAGCAATTTCTAACTACGTACAACAGCCATTACACAAATAGGAATACAAGTAATACAAAAAGGTTGATATTGCCACACTTCTCATTATGGAAGGAAACCGTTGGCCAAAAGTGGTTTCATGCAGAGCGACATGCGTTTTTCTCACCAACACGACTCACAGAAAGGAGAAGAAAGGAAAAAGGAAAAAACAGTAACATGCCCTTAAGGTCATCACTGAGAGCCACAAACATACTGCAAAAAATGATCTTAACACGAGACATCATCTTAAATCTAATCTAAATGTCCTACTATTTCTCATTTTGAATGGCCGTGTGAATATCATAAGATCCTAAAACATTTCTAGATGTTATTTACTTGTTTTAAGTAATTTTATCAAGTACAGTTTCACGATTCTGGCAGATAATTTTGCTGATTTCAAGCACATTTTTCAAAATAAGCAAAATTATTTGCCAATATAGTGAGAATTTTACTTAATACTACTCAAAACAAGCACAGATGTCTAGAAATTAGTTAAATAAGCTTATAAATTAAGCTTAGAACAATCTTAAAATGAGGAATATGAATTAAATCTGGAAAAACTGGATTTAAGACAATTTTACATGCCATTAAACCTTTTCTTGCAGTGGGCGTAAAACAAACTATTAGCGTTTTGAGGGTGTTCACATCCAAATCAGGCGAAATCATGTTCATACATAGCATCCCCCCTTTAGGGGCTCAAAAGTAAATGGACCAACTAAAAATCTAAAAATAATAAACAATTGGTTTTTTAATTGGTTGTAAATCCTTTGCAGTCAACGTCTACCTAAAGTCAGAAACGCTGCTTTTTCTTGGAGCATTTCACCTTCAGTAAGTGAAATGCTTGCATGAATGGACTGAGTGATTGACTTGGCCACTGCAGGTCATTCCACGTATTTGCTTTAAAAACCTGGGTTGCTTTCACAGTGTACTTCAGGGCACTGTCCATCTCCACTACCCACTGAGTTTTTAAGCATTTGGCTGAATTTGAACAGAGAATAAAGCCTTATATACACTTCAGAATTCGCCTTGCTGCTTTTGTCAAATCATCAATAAATACACAGGAACCAGTTCTCCTGGCAGCCATACATGTCCACACTATAACACTACCACCACCATGCTTGACAGTTGAGGTGGTATGCACTGGATCCCATGTTCCTCCCCATTTTCTTATCATTCTGGTAGAAATTTATCCTTGTCTTATCTATCCAAAAGATGCTGTTCCACTGAAGAACTGTACAGGCTTTTTAGTTATTAAGATGAACTCTAATCTTCCTGTCTATGAAGCTTTACATCCTGTGGTGAACCCCCTGTATTTACTCGATTGCTGATTTTGACAAAGACACGCCAAACTCCTGGAGGGTGTTACTAATCTGACCAACTTTTGTGAAGGCAGTTTTATTCACAAGGGAAAGAATTCTTCCTTTTGTCCACCACAGTTATTTTCCATGGTCTTCCAGGCCTTTTGGCATCTCTGAGCTCACCCATGCATTCTCTCCTTCTAAAAATGTGCCAGACAGTTGATTTGGTTTACAGGTCTCTGACGGTCTGTTTTCATTTGTCAGCCTAATAACGGCTCGCTTCGCTCTCTGGACTTGAGTTAACAGCAAAAAGTCCAAATGTCACTCTTTAAATCACCTGTAGACCCTTTATCTCCTTTCTTATAAGTAAAAAAATGAGGGAATAACACACCTGGGCATGGAACAGCTGAGCAGCCAATTGTCCCAATTACATTTGAGCACAATAAATGAGGCTGTGCCTGAAAATGATTGTAATTCCCACCATTCCCCCAGTTTGGATGCAAATACCCTCAATGCAGAAAGTCTGTAATTTGAGCTTATATTCATTATCAACATTATTTAAACTCCAATATGTTGTTGTAAATAGGTAAAGTAACAAAAACTTAAGTTTATTCATCCAAATATTTAAATTATTAAGTATTTATTTATGGGCCTGACTATATAGCTATGTAAAGGCCACACTTGTGCTACACTATGGTGCTGTTATTATACCGTATTTTAAAGCACTCTGCTACGCAACTACTCTGTACTCTTCTGCGCTGCTCACATTTCTCCAATATCACTATATAATTTCACTGCATTGTATTTATTCTGACTTTGAACATAGTTTTCCTACTGTGCATGTGTTGCCCTGTAACTTTAGTCTAATCTAATGCATCTAGCTGTACACAATAAACTAAATTATAAACACTGGCTCTGTTCTGTACGCAAAAGCCATTTTGGGACTTCGGCCCACTGTACACTTACATATGGCTGAATTAGGGATGTTATTTTATATTTCAGCTGCTCACCACAGGGCAAGAAACATATGCCCTGCATATTTAAGTGCTTCTGTCAAAAATATAATGCTGCTGACATAATGATTGCACGATGACTTGTAGGTCACTTTAAAGCCCCGGTGGACATCAATTCTGCTCATAGGCCCATTTCATTTGAAGCAGCAGAGCGAGGGGTGTCATTATCTGTAATGAAATCTGATCTAGGCAGGTTTTCATTACACTTACGATCACATTCACAGGGAGACAGAAGGTCAAGGATAAGACATTTGAATTGGAAGGACTGGACATTTGCCTCCTGATCCACTCACCTGATACAGGAGCTGCTTTGTTTAACAAACCCACTTCCTCCTCAAACTCTGACGCAAACACAGATGAAGGCAGGTTGATTGAGGCCGCCTGCAGCACAGAAACAGGACATGAGGGCAGCAGATCAAAGATCAAATGGGCCTTTCATTATTTTGTTACCCAATTCTGGAAGAGCATTCAAATGTGACTTCTGAACCAAGATCGCAAAGCTTTATACTCAGTACTGTGCAAAAGTCAGAGACTTTAATTGTCAAGATTATTGAATGCCCAGTCAAAATGCCATTAAGTACTAATTCATTACTTAAAGGATATTTCTCAGGAGACTATGAGAAAAAGAAATAGACAAATCGATCAAAGAAGCTGCTGGTGTTTCTCAGAACAATGGACTGACCACCCTAGAGTCCAGATCTCAACATCACAGAATGCGTTTGGGATTAACTGGACCATGAGAAGCAGAAAATGCAACCAACTACTAAGACTGAACTTTGGAGGTGTGAAAAACATCCCTGCAGATTTCTCTGAGAAACTGAAGCGAGTCTCCTGAAAAGAACAGAAGCTGTAATAAAGGTAAAGAGTAGACGCAATAAATACTGACAGGTAGGATCTTATATTTAGCTACAGGTGGGCAAAATGGCAAAAACACATCATGATACTTCAAATAATTTGCAGAACACACAATAAGACAATATTTATTTTTCTGATTAGAAAAAAAAGAACCAGTACTGCTACATTTAAAAAAATTTGATCAAAAACTGCAAACACAATTATTTTTATTGAGTGTTTTCTATACTATGTTGGACTAAATCCAGTTAAACAGGACTATTTTGCTCTCTTTATAACGAAACGCACAGCTGGTCAGTTCTCTACTGACAATATCCACAATATGTTCAGAAAAGTGGACTGAACTGTGACATAACTTATCACGATAACAATATATACTATCATACTACCCAACCCTGTATTCAGCTGCTAAATTGGCCTGTGTTCTCTGCTTGACACTGAGAAACGAATAACTTGATGGCCAGTTTGACCACATCTCTAACTTCTGCACAGTAGTGTCAAACATTTTAAAAATCTAAATTTAGCTTATTTAGTTTAGTGCTGGAGCTACACAGCCAAAGTTGCTAACAGTAAAAGTCATCCACATTTTTGCATAAAATTTCATCCCCAAATCTCTCTCAACCTGCTTAAAACACATCACGGCCTTCGCTACGGTCACGTCAACATAGTTTCAATTACAAAGTTTACTGTGAACTATAAAATAAACAAAACTTCACTTTGTAGCTAACCACGACATCTGGGGTGAGTAAAAAGTTGTAAATTGGATTTATGGTTTAGTTCAAATTCTTTTAAAAGACAAAAGGAAACACTTTAAAACATCTTGAAGAGTAATTGTTTCCTCTTTCACTCTCCCCGTCTTCTCATATGCCTTGCCATCGTCAGCGATTCTTTCTTTCTCTTTAGCGTAAAAAAGAGGCAGTTTTTCCAAGTTCATGGTGTCAATTCAGGCAGTAAATCACGCCACGATGTTCATTTTTCCTCTAAACAGTGTCGCTCCTTTGAGCTGCACTACATAATATTTGGGTATTTGGAGACCTCTCTGGTGGAAATGTGTAATTACATGCAACATGTGTAAGAACATTTTGTAATGCAGGTTGTGCTTCAGGCGTTCCCACCCAGCGGATGGCGCTGACGATTTTGAGCACAAGAGCAACTTGGTGAAGGATGTGTCCTCTGAAGATCTGAGTACATCAGTATTGTGCGAAATTTGCATTTGAAACCTAGACATTAAGTTGGACCTTCTTTTTGAGCCTGTTTGTAGGACATTAACATGTACAGAAGTATAATGTGGCCCAAAACCTCCGATCCAACACCTCCGACTTTCAAATTATTTCAGTTTTTACAGGATGACTTGCAGCAGCACACGAACATCATACCTTTTCCTCCAGACACAGAAACACCACATCTTTCAATCTGAGCAAGCAAATCTTAGAGTAAATAATTACATCAAAACTAATCAAATATAAGCCTGACCGGAATCGTGATTACCTCTTCCTCGCCCTCCTCCTCCTCTAAGGTCACAGATCGTGTGTCTTGGCGAGGTTGTGGGGCGGAGACCAGCTCTGTGGGCACTGCCGTCTCTCTGAGGTGCTGCAGGTAATCGTAGTCATCATCGAAAAACACCCCGAACTTCCGCTGCTCCTCCTTTCTCTTCTCTGTCTCGATCTGCAAAACACAAAACACCTTCGCACTCTATTCTGAGCCACGGACATCCAGCCAAGGGCACATTTACATGTAATGAGGTTAGAAGTGATGACTGCCGTCACTACTCTTATTAAATATAGCTTTACTAGCATTATTCGTCACGTATACCTTAAGGAAATATGTTTGTCATTGGACTCTAATCTGCTTTCAGGGCAAAGAGAGGGTATTAAACACAAGGAGTTTGGGCTACAAATAAGAACTCAAACTCCCAGACCTCCTCAGGTCACATGACACAAACAAAGCTAATCTTACTGGACTGGAGCTGAACTGAGGGATTAAGATGTGGTGAGAAACGCTGAGATCACAGCGAGAGCAGGAGACTGGTTTTACTACAAACTGCCGGCTGAGCTGGAACTAAAGAGAACGCTTTGATATCTGGATCCACTTCTGGTAGACGAGAACTGCATTTCGCTGCCTCGTACTGAGCAACGACAAAGTTGAATCTATCTATATATCCGTCCGTCTACCTGATCATCTGTTTATCTATCCATCTATCTAACCCCCAACTGCCCCCTAGTGTGCATGTATGTGGGTGTTTCACTGCACAGATGGACTAAATGCAGAGGTCCAATTGCTCTGTGTGCTACCATGGTTGGTCAATGGTTCAGTGGTCAATTGTGCATTAAATATATAGAAGTGCATTC
This sequence comes from Pygocentrus nattereri, assembly GCF_015220715.1. Classification (NCBI taxonomy): domain Eukaryota; kingdom Metazoa; phylum Chordata; class Actinopteri; order Characiformes; family Serrasalmidae; genus Pygocentrus; species Pygocentrus nattereri. The sequence continues at coordinate 29,344,487 of NC_051222.1, read as the reverse complement.
TCTGTAGAGGATGTGCTGGTGTAAAATAAATAAATAAATAAAAAATGAAGCATGTTATATGACCAGAGGCGTACTGATTTATACACTCGTGGAATACAGATGTATTTTTTATGTTTGAAAATAGTCAGAGAGTTTGTTTCAGCCAAAACAAACTAGCAAATACTTAACCGAACTTAACTGTAATCTGATCCTACTGGCCCGCTAGCGTCACACTCATCGATGCACTGGTCACTCCTTCTGCTTACCAACACACTGTGCTCACTCCTTCAACATCAAATTTCTTAAACACTCCCAAAAGTCACCTGAAAAACTATCAGTGAGTTTGTGTCACCTTTGAGGCAGGTAAGAGGACATGCTGAGGCGCTTTCTCGTCCGCCGCCAATGGATCCTTCTGACTTCTGTGCACCAGGTGGAACGACACAGCGTTCTTCTTGCTTATGAAGGACTTCTTCTTCCTGTGAGGCTTTACACAAGAGAGAGGTGTTAGAGGAGAGCAACGCGTCTGAAGTATCTACAGCTTTCTGCTTGAAGTGTTAAGAGAAATCATCTGCACACAAGCATGTTAGGGTACAGATGACCATGGCATACTGGAAGTAAGAGAAATAAAACCTTTGATTTCGACTTAGTCTGGCCAAAACTTAGGCTGCCTTTAGTCTTGATCTCTACTTAGCTGGACTCAGTCAATATGGAAATTAATGAGTGTTCATATCAGCAGTATTTTCACTGATACGGTTAAATCTACATAACCTTATTCTATCAGTCTAACTGGATGTCAGCTGGGGCTACACCTTTAAGCTGAAAGAGCTGAAACCATCACTCTGCAATTCAGTCATGATCTCAACAACCCTCAACAACGACTGTTCTTTTCTTCAAATAAGTTAACATTATTCCAGTGTATGGCTAGTAAGTCTGCAGGAGGTCTGGTAGGAGATGCCACAAGATTCAAGAACAGTTTCTATCGCTAAGCAGGTCCCGTCATGATCCTTTAAAGGGGAATTCTCACCGTTTTTTTTGTTTTTTTTTTATTTCTGCCTAATTCAGTCAATAAGATGTAAACAAAGTCACTCAGAGTGGTTTGATGTGAAATGCTTAATGCTTAAGAAAGATATACAGCAGGTAAAAGTGGCCCAGATCGGAGTTCCTCACAAAATCCGATTTTTTTTGTTTGGCTGTTCACATTATCTTTTAAATGTGATCCGTATGCGACATCAGTCTGAACAGATCAGCTCCTAAACCAAAAGAACAATACTACACGTGGCTCGTCCAGAGGTAAACGTCTGTCACTCCCGGAGCTTCAGTTTCCTCTTCACCAGCATCACAGGAGCGAGTATGAAGTTCCAGTGGTTGACAGCTGGACTCATCACTCACAGGGTGCTCGAGTTCGCCTTTAAAAGGACACGGTATTCGGTCACGGCCACTTTTTCGGTTCACGTCGTCAGATTCTTTAAACAGTTCAGCCTCTGGCTCCTCCGGCCTCTTCAAACTCGGAGCAGTTGAGATGAGTCTCTTCTACTTTTTGGTACAGAAACATCAGCCTAAATGTTTTGAGTCTCAGCAGCGCGAAATTATGACGAATGTTGGACTGGAATAAAAGTCGCATGAATTCTGATCTGGCTGTTCAGACTGAATCACCCTGCCGCAGATCGGGTTTCAGTACCACATATGAAAGCCTCTCAAATCAGGATTGAAAGTGTCAGATTCAATGCGTGTTTTGCTGTTCACACAGACACACATCTGTGTCACATACGAGGAAAAAGATCAGATTCCGGCCACTTTCACCTGCTGTGTAAACGTAGCTTAAGAGACTCTGAATCGTTCACAGTGGTACTGGGAAAATACAAACTTTGTGTAATAACATCACAAAGCTTTTACTCAAAAGGGTTATGAATTTGCTGCCCAAGATGTTTTACCATCGTTTTGGGATAGAGGGTTGGGCCTAAAACATCTTAACAGCCATTCATAATGGAGAGGTACACGGGTGGTGATGTAAAACAAAGTAGTACCCAAAAAGTTTGTGTCCCCTACTTTACCACTATGATGAACATTACACATAAAAACTCAGAAGACTCACTGGTGGTTTTTGGATGGTCAATAAAATGGCTAGATTTGTGAGCCCTGATTTCCATCAATCCTATACTTTCCTGCAGGTTGTACCTTCAATCCACCTGTAACACGTCTCGTTTAGCTAATTAAGGAATTCTGAAGGAAATGAGATCCATCAGGTGGGGTCGATTAAGGTTGGAGATAAAGTTGGCACAAAGGTGGATCTCCAGGAGCAAGGCTGGTAACCACTTCTCTACAATGAAGTATTTCACATCAAGCCACTCCGAACTACTTTGTTTACGTCTGAACTTTGGGAAGAAAATAAAACAACAACCTTTAACAATTCTGCAATACAACACAAACCAGCTTTAAGCCCCATGAGAATTTAAATAGTACTGTTAATATACTGTGTGAAGTATTTTCTTAGCTGTACCACAGAATCTGAGCTGAGTCTTAATCCATCTTAACTGTATTATGATATTTTATGTCTGGCTGTAATGTAATGAATATAAAGGTTTGTTTATAGTTTCCATTAAGTATGTACGGTCTTCCCCTGCTGGGAAACTACAGCATAATACTGCAATACATCTGCTGTAGCTTAAGCTGCCTGGCAATTTAATGTCATTCTCTATAACTGCTACAAAATGGTTTTAGACTGGGTTGGAACCGCATTTCCCAGTCTACTAAACAACTGTTCACATATTAATGGCATTTAACTGTGGCTCTCGTTATATTAGATCACCTGTATACTGTTATATAGCCTTCAATACTGAAATCTGAACACTAAAGGCAACTAAAAACGAAGTTGACTCGAATTGTCCCGCTCCACCTTAAATGCAGCAGCATTTAATACAACGCCTCAGGCACCAGCACGTAACCACTGCACGATTTAAGGTGGAACGGGACAATTCGAACAAGAAGCGACATTCAGCCCCCAGACCTCTTACCATTTCAGCAAACCTGCGAGTTCAGATCAGACCTGTTGATTTTATTTCTTATCGTCCTTTACGTCGCGCGGAATGTCCAACGTTTAAACCTCAAACAACCCGTTTAAACGGTAAAGTTATCAGGCGGATTTGCTTCGGTCGGTGCACATGTGTTTTTCGGCCATGTCCGGACTGCACTACAGGAGCAAAGCGAAGGGGAGCTTAACAACACAAAACCACGTTGAAGTCTTTTACTTGACACTGATACATTGTGAGCAATAGAAATAACGACTGAATGTTTATATAATGTTTGTGTATTAATTCTATACGAGCTTATGTCCCGGAGCTGCGCTGGGCTTAGCGGGCATCACCCGCATATTGGTTTAGTCCACGGCACGTCACGGGCACGTCATCGGCTCGCTGGCAGGCATCAGGCCAGAGAACTTGTGGGGAGGAGGAGGAGAAACACGTTTAATGTCGAAGAATTCATTGATGTCCTGAACGCGGAGCGGCATAAAGCGCTTTAACACCGCCGTTAAATCACTAACCGCTGTTAAACCATTAAGGGCTTTTAAACTCGAGCCAGACGAGCATAAAACGGCGCCTCATATACGTCCATGACGTCAGAGCGCGAACAGCCAATGAGCTGCTCCGCTCGCCAATCAATCATCCCGCTCTAGCAGTAAAGCCCGCCTCCTGCTGCCGGAAACCCGTTTGTTGTTGCGTGCCCACGCCTTATTCACGCATGGGAACGAGATCGTAATGCACGGCCACGACTTAGTAAGGCGTGGGAATGAGATCGCAGCTTACTAAGGCGTGGCCACGCATTAGGATCTCGTTCCTATGCTTTGCTAGGTCGTGGCCAAGACTTAATAATCTCGTTCCCACGCCTTACTAAGTCGTGGCTACGCATTACTTTTATTTATACAGGATGTCACCAGCCAGGCTCTGTATAGCAGTTTTTTTTTTTTTTGTGAAATTACAGAGCCCCACTGGTGACACCCTGTATAAATAAAAATAATGCGTGGCCATGACTTAGTAAAGCGTGGGAACGAGATTCAATGCATGGCCATGCCTTAGTAAGTCGCGTAATGTCTCTGGAATAAAAAATAATTTCTTCTTCTCTTACGTACCTGAAAGATTGATGTTTTTCCTGTGAAACTCGACAATGGTTGCTTCAGTCCTCACGCCATTAAAGTCCTGGATATATATCTGCAGGCTGCCGCCAGCCACCAAGTTCATCACCAATCATCACCATCACCAACCTCTCAGTTCAGTTTCCCTCAGATGGAGTTAAACTTCAGTCCATTTCAGTTTCTTTCAAATTCATTTCATTTAAATTCAGTTTTAACTCAGCTCAGTTTCATTTAAATTTAGTTCAACTCCATTCAACATAACTTACTAAAATTTGGCTTTGATTCAATTTACTTTATTAACTCATCCCTTTAATAACCTAAGCCGATTATTCTCATGGGCAGCGGGAAATGCTGGAGCCTATCCCAGCGCTCTTTGGGCAGAAGGCAGAAAACAACCGTCCATGTCTTTGGACTGTGGGAGGAAACCCACACAGACACAGGGAGAACATGCAAACTCACAGAAAGGACTCCAGTCGGAGAACTGAACCCAGCCCGACTGCGCTACCCACTGCGGAGCCCCCAGTTCAGGTCAGTTTAATTTTACCCCAATTCAGTTTAATTCAAATTCATGCTCAAATTTACTCCCAGTTCTACTTCATTTCAGTTTAATTCAGTTTCATTTCAACTGAGTTCACTCACACACACACACACACACACACACACACACACACACACACACACACACACACACACACACACACACACACACACACACACACACACACACCTTCTAAGCTGCTTCTCCTTCTGGATTGCGACGGATGCTGGAACCTATTCCAGCAGTCATTGGGTGGCAGGTCACCAGTCATATACATTCACTCACACCTAGGGGTAATTTAGCACGTCCAATTAGCCTGACTGCATTTCTTTGGACTGTCGGAGGAAACCGGAGAACCCGGAGGAAACCCACACAGACACGGGGAGAACATGCAAACTCCACACAGAAAGATCGCCCAGCCGTGGAATCAAACCCAGCTGTGAGCCCAAGTTAGTTCAGTCTAGTTCAAATTTAGTTAACTTTATTCAGTTTAATTCTAATTTGGGTTATCCCACTTCCGTTTTATTCAAACTCCATTCAAGCTCATTAAATTTCATTCAAAATCAAGTGTGGTGTCATTTTCATGATAATTGTGTTAATCACCCCTCAGCCTCTCGACCAATCACATACACTGTTTTATTCTCAACACAGACCAACTCAAATTCTGGGGAATAAAAATACAATTGGACTTGTAGGTAAAATCAGTATAAATCTGTAAAACAAAAACCTCAGTATGAAAAAACACATCAAACTGTGAACAGATCAAACTAAAGCACTAAAGTGTAAACAACAATGCGTAGGAACAGTTTTCTGAGTATGGACAAAACCTGCAGTGACTAAAGGTCTGGACTAAATGTGAGCTCAGGCTAGGAGGAGCCTGTGCTCGGGGAACATTGCCTAACGCTGCATAACACATCTTTAAGCGACATATGAGTTCAGAATGCGCGCCAATCGACCTAAACTGTTCGTCTTTTGCTCTTCTTGCTGCGGTTTTCTTCTCTCCTTCAGACGTTCATGGACAGGAGCAGAAACTATGTAGAAAGACAATGAAAAACAATTACAAGGTTAGTTCTTCAGTTCTTTTTTGGTATTTTTACACAACCATTTTCAACCCCCCCCCCTTTATTCTGGCCTGTTTATGTCACTGTATCTTTAAGAATGATCTTTAAGAATATGTAAATGAGCTCTGTTCTCACTGGCTGTCCTGTATTGCACCTTATGCAAAAATGAATGAAATATGGCCGAAATACTTTCAGGCTGAATATGTGGTGCTGGTGGTTTACACACTACTGAAAATAATGAAAATGAGATGTTTGTCCTATAACACAAGCTCTTTAAATTAGTTAAACGTTCTGAAAGTCTTTGGTATTTAAAACATGTGCTGGTATGTTTTACATAAGCATATCGCTGCTGTTGGAAGAAAACATCGTATCTCCAAATTGGTGACTTTACAGAAGAAGGAAAAAACCTGCTTTACTTTTAATGCAAGTCAATGGAACCAGAATTTTTCCCAAGTCAATTTGGGCTGTTTCGTTTAGTCCATTCATCATGAAATTTACACACTATATAAAGAGTAACAGGCCTTTTCAAGTTATGTCAAAAACTAAAAAAACGTCAAAAATGGATATACAAGGTTTTTGTCTGACAACAGTGATATGAGAAATTTGCATGTGACAGCCCACCTGTTGAAAGTTCAAGGTGATTTCTCCTGTGTTGCGCGTGTCAAAGGCTTGGAAAACCCCTATAATGAACAAATATAACAGGGTTTAGAGCCAATTCCATGTCATCCATATTTTCTTCTGTAGGCTAAACATGACATGAAATATATGAAATGAAGGTTTTAACTAAATACATGTAAAACATTCATTTCATTCAAAAGATTAAAATAAATAAAAAATAAAAGAAGAAATATATTGTAATATATCTAAATATTCAGTGTTGAATGATGGATAATACAAAACTGCACATTTATGGTCCTGCAGAGCTTCGCATATGACCTATGTGTATCGTTACTCTTTAGAAGAAACACTATAAAAATCGAAGTACCAGTTTGTGGATGTAATAATACTCTGTAATTAAACTTGTGCTTCATCACGTAATTATAGAAAATCAACGTTAAGTGTGTTAGATTACTCACGGAACATGTTCTCCAGGCGGACGATGCAGGTGAGGTAATCATCAAAGTCAATCTCGAAGTTCTCGTCTCCAAACCTCAGAGCGATCAGCTGCAGCAGTTTATTATTCAGCTGCATCCCTGAGAAAACAAATACATACAGCTGGTAACGGCAGAGAACTTTAACAGACATCGGGGCATTTTATAGAAATATCACAGTATATCACATTAATGCAAGGAGATAAAGGGGGGGGGGGGTGACCGCCTTCCAAAGAGAATTACTGTTGTTGGGCCTTCGTCACCTGCAATCTAGCAACGGCAGCCAGCGTGTGGACCATTTGATGGAGCTTGTTTGTTGTGGAATGTATTTAAAGCCTTCGTTAATCAGTGTTTGCCTGATTATACTGAAAACAAAACAGTCAAAGCTCTTGCATTTCCCTGGAATTGAACCCTGAGTTACTTATTAAATACTTGACACATCAATTTCCATTCATTTATATGCATTTATCAATAGAAATACATCAGGAATAGTATGCAAAGCTTGGAGGCTGAAGCTTCCCATACACTGTAGAGTGTGCAAGAAATGGACCATGTTCATTTTAGGTTATTTGTTCTCCAGCATTTGTTCACTAGGTTATTTAGCTAAGGACTCTTATTGTGGAGCGCGGGGCTAAGACCGCCCAGGGGGAGCATGTGAGCAGAGAGCTGAGAGAGTCGGAGGTGAGCTGGGTAGCGAATGAGCTGTCAGTAACTCTGCACTGCGTGGGACTTGTGCGAAAGCTGTGTCTCGTTTAGCAGCTGTGAACACATATTCACCGCCTCTGTTGTTAAGTTGGACCACCTTTAAAGACCACTGCTAAAAGTCCAATTACCCTGTTGTGTGTAAAAGTTTAAACACCCCCCGATCAAATAACGTGTTGTTTTGTTGATTTTCTCCACAGGGAACAAACTTAAATCCAGTGTTTTCCCCAAAGTTTAGTGCACAATTTCTAGCTAATCCAGAAGAAATTAAACAGAAAATATAAAGTAATGTACATAGCATGTTTTTCACCATCATGTCCAAATATGCTAAATTCAACAAATAAATAGCAAACAAAAAAATAATAATTTAACTAGGGCCGCCCAAACTTTTGTATACAACTGCATATAAAGCATTATATAATTGTGTATGTATGCATCATATAAGTAAGTAAATAAATAAGTCAAATTTATTTATGTAGCATTTTTTAAGACAAAACTACAAAGTGCTTCGCAGTAAAAAATTCAATTAAGAATTAAAACAATGAAAAGAAATTTAAACACGCATAAACACACTCTTACAGGTAAACATGACCTATTACTACACACCTGTGATCTCAACTCAAAAAAGCTGGAGAATAAAAGTCTTTAGATGCTTCTTTAAAGAAGGCGACCTGGACTCAGAGAGTCTGATATCGAGGGGATATAATTTCGCAGCACATACAGCAAATGCACAGTCTCCCCTTTTACTTGTAGGGACAACAAGAAGCCACGTGTTAGAGGATCTCAGCGACCTGGTACTTGTATGAGAAACCAACAAATGTGTTCAGGTGCTTCACCATGTAGAGTTTTATGAGTAAGAACCAGTAAGTTCTTACTTACAGCAAGCACTGGGCTGATGTGCTCCCTACATCCCGTTTTCGTTAAGAGACGAGCAGCTGCATTTAGGACCAGCTGAAGTCTGGCCAAAGCTCATTGACTAAGGTAAGCATATCGCTGTTGTCAGAACAAAAACTGGTATCTCCAAATTGGTAACTTTACCGGAGAAGGAAAAGACCTACTTTATTTTTAATGTAAGTCAATGGAACCGGAATTTTTTCCAAGTCATTTTGGGCCGTTTCTTTTAGTCCACTCATCATGAAATTTACGTTCAATGTAAAGGGCAACAAGCCTTTTCAAATTACGTCCAAAGCTGAAAAACAACAAAAATGGACATAGGAAGTTTTGTTCCGGCAACAGGGATATAAAGCATTGCAACAGTCCAAACGAGATGAGACGAATGCATGGATCATTTTCTAAAAGTCCTGAAAAGACCAAATCTGTTTTCTTAGTTGGAAAAAACATGACTGAACAAGTTTCCTAATTTGCATATAAGTGTATTTATAGAATAAATAACCTGTAGGGTCCCTCATATAACAGTGGGCTATAGTGACTAATGGGTGAACATGAAAGGCTGCCTTTTGCTTTTCACTAATAATTGAATGTTAAGGTGCTCAGCTAATGTCACTTCAGGGTATTACTGAAACTCTACAGTGTAATATAGGGACAGACTGTAGGGTCACCTGCTGCTTTCAGAGCACTGCGGAGCTCGTAGGAGGACATGCGGCCACTACGGTCTGTATCAAAGGACAGGAACAGCATCTGTGACGAAAAAGTACCAAATCAATCACATGCCAAAGATCAATATCTCACAAAGTTATAAGAGCATAAGATTTATAGGGACTGTTTTCTGAGCGTGGACAAAATCACAAGCAACTACAGTCTTGGATTTAATTCCACTGCAGCTGAAATTCCGGTTTACTGTCAGGGTAAAAAGAACCTCTGCTTGGAAGCTGATGCACATCAAAGAGTCGGATTTGAAGCGACATGCAGGTCCATCACTGCTGAATACATGATTTACTGTGAAATGGACAGGTACTTCCATTGTGTGTTGCCTTCAGATAAGCCCCTGAGGCCCTGACCAATGGGAGAACGAGCATGTCTGTATCTACCTTGATAACCTTTGTGTCCAACCAAATCTTAAACAAACTAAATAATAATTTGGAGTTGAAATGGAAAAAGGCAAGCATGAATAAAACGAATAAAGCTAAACTAAAAACAAGAGTCATTTTTCTTTTATTTCAGTGATATTTATGGCTTCTCTAAAGGCCTAGAAGTTCCATGCTCATGATTAAGCTGTTTACTCTTCTGCCGCCGCTCCCCGGACTCATTCTGGTCTGACCAGCAGCGACTTACAGCGCCAGTCTACATGGATCAGAACGCTTACCATCCATTTCTTCAGTTTTTCCCAGAAGACTTTAAACTCCTGGAACTCGATCATGCCCGAGTTATCAACCTGCACAGTCTGGTTCAGGAAAAGCTGGCACAAAACAGAATCATGAAACTCTTCACCTGAAAGAGCTACAGAGCTCAGAGTTCCTCAGAGAGGAAACTAATAAACAATAACTGTAATGACTACGGTCTTAAAAATAAAGGTGGAGTGGAAGTAAGAAAAGAGCGTGAAGAAGCATTTTAAAGCTTGAAGAATGCATCCTATAACAATCTGCTTTTCCTTAGAACGTCCAAGTCAAGAACAGCTTGTCCCAGCTTTTCTCTGTTTAGCTTCTCAGATCAAGCAGTTCTACAGCAGGTAGTGGCTTGTCATTAAGGCCTCTGTGGGGAATCATGATCAGAAATCAGCTTAACTAATTCATTTATTTGTAAACCTGGTTCTGTCGGCTTGACAACAGCTTCATGTAACAGCGAATCACATTACTTCTTCTTGAGACGAGCCTAATGGAACAGCTAAGCTAATCTCTTACTTATACTCAAAACCTAAAACTAATAAGTTTCTAATATTTAAAAAGATTCTACACTAATTAACTAACGCGTTTCTCTACTAATAATGTTTTTATATGTTTTCTATTCTATATTCTACCATAGAGATGTCGCCAAACAGCCTATAGAGCCTCTCAAACAGCAGCAGATAGTATGTCTATGACTAGCAGACACTGCTGTGTGTGCTGAAGTGTGAAAAGCTGAATGAACAGGCCAGCGTTGAAGGATACGTCCATCATGTTGATGATACTGTGGCAGGTGTTCATGCTCAGTCCATCAAACTTAATCTCTTTCCCTACCGCAGACAAACAGAACAACGACAGAACAAACAAAAGCATTTAGAAGCAGCTTGAAATTGAAACAGCTCATTTGAACGTCTTGCAAGTCTAATCCTATCCTAGACGTCTCACCAGTGACGCGTTCAGAATCTTTATGTTTGTCTCTTTAATTCAAATCAGCTCTGATAGTGCAATGGTTCAGCATGTGGAACTGGAGCTTTCTGTG